>NC_080172.1:1971682-1989182 GCF_950295315.1 Erinaceus europaeus | reverse complement strand
AACTTTAAAGACATCTTCAATGAAACGAATCCAGTTGCAAAGAAGACTAAGGCAAGTATAAACCTATGGGAGTACATCAAATTAAAAAGCTTCTTCACAGCAAAAGAAACCACTACCCAAACCAAGAGACCCCTCACAGAATGGGAGAAGATCTTTACATGCCATACATCAGACAAGAGTTTAATAACCAACATATATAAAGAGCTTGCCAAACTCAACAACAAGACAACAAATAACCCCATCCAAAAATGGGGGAAGGACATGGACAGAATATTCACCACAGAAGAGATCCAGAAGGCCGAGAAAGACATGAAAAAATGCTCCAAGTCTCTGATTGTCAGAGAAATGCAAATCAAGACAACAATGAGATATCACTTTACTCCTGGGAGAATGTCAGACATCAAAAAAGGTAACAGCAGCAAATGCTGGAGAGGGTGTGGGGTCAAAGGAACCCTCCTACACTGCTGGTGGGAATGTAAGTTGGTCCAACCTCTGTGGAGAACAGTCTGGAGAACTCTCAGAAGGCTAGAAATGGACCTGCCCTATGATCCTACAATTCCTCTCCTGGGGATAGATCCTAAGGAACCCAACACATCCATCCAAAAAGATCTGTGTAGACATATGTTCTTGGCAGCACAATTTTTAATAGCCAAAACCTGGAAGCAACCCAGGTGTCCAACAACAGATGAGTGGCTGAGCAAGTTGTGGTCTATATACACAATGGAATACTACTCAGCTGTAAAAAATGGTGACTTCACCATTTTCAGCCGATCTTGGATGGACCTTGAAAAAATCATGTTGAGTGAAATAAGTCAGAAACAGAAGGATGAATATGGGATGATCTCACTCTCAGGCCGAAGTTGAAAAACAAGATCAGAAAAGAAAACACAAGTAGAACCTGAAATGGAATTGGCATATCGCACCAAAGTAAAAGACTCTGGGCTGGGTGGGTGGGGAGAATACAGGTCCATGAAGGATGATAAATGACATAGTGGGGGTTGTATTGTTATATGGGAAACTGGGGAATGTTATGCATGTACAAACTATTGTACTTACTGTTGAATATAAAACATTAATTCCCCAATAAAGAAATAATAATAAAAAAGAATGGCTATCCCACTGAAATTCCAGTTGTTTTCCTAACAGATCCACCTGCCAATGCTCATGTCTAGTGAAGCAATTACAGAAGATAGACCTTTCACCTTCTGCATCCCATAAAGAGTTTTAGTTTGTACTCCCAGCAGGGGAGAAATAATAGGGGAAGATGACCAGAGGGCCCTGAGTCCCAGTTCTACTGGGGCCTGAAACATTTGCCACCAGGAATCTTTGATTTTATAACGTCACTGAAAAGAAAGCAAATCTGGAAAACACCAGAGGAAGCCAGGGGATGTTTTGCCTATCTGCGAGGGGAGAGGTGCCAGAAGCCATTTCTCTGCTTGATAGAAGCTAAGCCTTGAAACAACAGAAGCCCTCGAGATAAGTTTCTAATTCCCGTAGGAAGGATGTTTGCCAGAAACGAAGTGACATACCATATAGTTATAGTGACATACCATACAGTTATAGTGACATACCATATAGTTATAGTTTAACAGAAATAGTTGCAAGGGACCCTCCACCGCGATCTCTGCCTCCCTCTTCCCCTTATGCTCCCCCTTCCCCAAAGCCTTAAAATGCCTGTGAACACAATAAAATTTTGCAGCTTGATCAGAGTCCTGTCTTGCTGTCATTTCTTGTGTCTCCTGTCCCTGTCATTCCAGATTTCGTGGGTTCCTAGCCCCTGTTCACTGCCCCGCTGGCCTGGGCAGAGAGGAAAAAAGAAGGTCACAGAAAGTAGTAACAGTCAGAGATGTGTACACACACACACGCGCGCGCGCACACACACACACACACACACACTCACGCACACACACACACACACTCACACACACTCGCGCACGCACACACTCACACACGCACACGCGCACGCACACACGCACACATGCACGCACACTCTACCCATATCTGTGATCTTGGGAGAATTACTGTAGTTTGCTCTGCAGGAATTCTGGTGGTGGGAATGGTGTACAGTTCTACCCTCACTATCTTATCATTTCGTAAATCATGAATAAAACATTAAAAAGCTAGTGGCTGAAAGTCTCCTTGCCACATGTCCTCCCCACCGGCTATTTTACAGCAGGACACCGCGGCATCAGTGTGAAGAAACAGGGTGAGGTGAGTGCTGGCTGAGTCATGCTGGTAAGACTCAAGTCTGATCGCAGAAGTGATAGAATTTCTCTTTGATGTGTTAACTATAAGACATATGTCACTTCGCTCAACCCACACTGCAGGGGAGAAGAGGACGAGAAGAACAAGAGGTGGAGATCATTCAGGGCATCGTAAAAGCCTGCCTACCTCACACCATGAGCACAAAGGCCGCAGGAGAGGGTGTGGCTGGAGAAATGGGGAACAGGAGGCAAGCAAGGGGATTGTAATAGCTACTGATATCTCAGTGGTGAAGATTGACGATGGTTATTGCCTTCAGATCACATCTAAATGACAGAAGGGGGCAATTTCTTTTTTATTTTCAATTTTTTAATCTTATTTTGATTTGTTTATTGGACAGAGAGAGCCAGAAATTGAGAGGGGGAGGGAGATAGAGAGGAAGTTGTGACTGTGAGGGCCACTATCACTCCATATTGTCTAAGGCAGCCAAGAAAAACCTCCTCATCCAACAGCTGCAGTACAGCTGCGCTTTACCCTTGAAAAACTAGTCTCAACGTTTCTACCTATCAGAAGTTGTTCTGTAAACAGAGGTCATGATAGCCCACGAAACCCAAAATCTGCTTAACTGACAAAAACTGCCAGGGACTGTGGTCAAATTCCCTGACAAACAGGTCTGAACTTTAGGTGGGCCCCCAAGATCCCCCCTCCTGATGTGCATAAAAAGAATCTGTCTGCCTCTTTTCGGGGCTCACATGCCACTATTGGGAGGAGCATGGAGCCCAGGCTTAAGCTTGTTTCAGTGAAGGCTCTTTGCTTTCACATGCGATTCTGGCCTCCTCTCTGCGGGATCGGGATTTAAAAATCTGGGCCTAACAGTGCAGCCCTGTGTCACCATTCACAAAGCTTTCGCCTTGTCCTTGGGCATTGTAGCACGTGTGCTCAACCGGGGGCACCACCACCCGGTCCCAGAAGGGGACATTTAAATCTCCTATTTGAGCTCATAAAAATCTGCTGAGGAGGGGGTCGGGCGGTAGCTGAGCGGGTTAAGCACACGTGGTGCAAAGCGCAAGAACCGGCTTATGGATCCTGGTTCGAGCCCCCGGCTCCCCACCTGCAAGGGAGTCGCTTCACAGGCAGTGAAGCAGGTCTGCAGGTGTCTGTCTTTCTCTTCCTCTCTCTGTCTTCCCCTCCTCTCTCCATTTCTCTCTGTCCTATCCGACAACAACAACATCGATAATACAATAATAACTACAACAATAAGACAACAAGGGCAACAAAAGCTGTCCTATCCAACAACAACAACATCGATAATAATAATAATAACTACAACAATAAGACAACAAGAGCAACAAAAGGGAATAAATAAATAAATATTTAAAAAATATATACTGATGACTAAAACAGATCCTTAACTGGAGGATCTTTATACTCTATACAAGGAGCCTGGGGAGACCTCAAAGTCTGAAGTGGAGCCACACCGTGGCAGGAAATATCAGGCAACTGCCCAAGTTCCCCGCAGGACACAGGCAGTAGAGAGAACCACCCTAGACTCTGCACTATGTAAGAGGATTGGCATCCAGAGAGGAAGGCCATCCACCCCGTGGGCCAGAAGCAGCTGAGCAGACCTCTTGTCTGAGATCATTTCAGCCTTGATTCTAGTCGGCATCACTTGGAGAAGGTGGTTTTCGTTCCCACATGGCCAGATATCAGTGTCCAAATACAGGCACCTCTGTCACAACCTCTTCACTTAGAGTGCACACAGTTGGCTTGACAGCTTCACGCAAACTGTATCAGTCGATGTCGCAATGGAAACTTGGACACCTGGCTTCACTTTAACCTGAATCTATGTTGAAATAAAAGTATTCGTGTTGTAGCAAGCTAGGAGGCCAGGAGGCGGCAAAGTGTTGGACTCTCCACTTTGGGACCCTGAGTCCAAATGCTGGCATCGTATTGCCAGAGTGGTGTCCTGGTTCCCTCTCAAACAAAACTGAGGGCTGGCCGGAGACACACCTGGTTGCACATCCACAGTCCTATGCAGAAGGACCCGGGTTCAAGCCCCCACTCCCCAACTCCATGAATAGTGAAGCAGGTCTGCAGGTGTCTCCTTCTATCTCTTCACACCCCCTCCTCTCAACTTCTCCGTGTTCTATTAAATAAGTCAGGAAAACAAAACAAAACAATGAAAAAAAGTTAAAAAGTGGCTGCTAGGAACAGGAGATTCATAGTGCCTGCACCGAACACCAGTGATAATCCTGGTGGCAATTAAAAAAAAATCTTAAAAGAAATGTGTGTTCAATCTAAGCACTTAAAATCTCAAGTTGGTAATCAGATTGAATTTTAACAGTGGGCTCAAATTGTCAATACATTTCTAATAATGACATATTCTCTGAAATATTATATTTTCTAAAAGCTTAGACCAGGGAGAACAGAAGCAACTGGTGGCATTACTTTATAAGATACAGCTCTATGTAAACAGCAGAAAAGGACATAAATTATGGTGAGGTCTTGTATGATGCAGCAGATGCTAACAAAGGGATTTTCAAAGTTAACCCAATTGCCAAATAATTTGGTTACAGCAACACCTCTCTATTGCCTTCTTAAACCCAAAGACAGCAGGAACCTTCCCCTTTCTGTATAAAGCCCATATTTCTCCCAGTCCTGGAACCTCTAGGGTGGGGCTCACTTTCCTGAATGCTTCTCTCAGTTCACACCAACAGTTACTGCATCTGCTGATCCCAATCAGTGCAACCAGCAACACCTTGCCATGTTTCACTTCAGACTGTATCCAGAGACATCAGGTGTGGAAGGTCAACCCTTCCACTTCATTACTCTGGTGAGACCTTCCCTAGCTCCTAGGACTTCTTAATTCCATTTCTGGTGTTGCACTAAATAAAACCTCAAAACCTAGATATAGACCAGGGCTCATGAGCTAGGGCATATTACATGTATCCATAAGTGAGGGGAAAATATATTCCTGAAAGCAAACGTTCACAATAGTTTGCAGTGGCTCAATAAATGCAGAGAGCAAGTAGAAAAACGTAAAAAGACACCTTAAAGTATTTAATGAAACAGTTTCAGCTTAGACCTAGACACCCTCCTCATCTACCTCCTATTACACGTCCCTCAATCACTCCAAAGTTAACCTTGTCTGACAAAGTAAGGACTACAAAAGTTGAATAAGGGAAGAGACTGGCACACTTTAATGATGACACTTTAGTCACTACCAGACCACCCCATCACCTGGGGCCCCAGTCAGGGAGTCCTGGGTTCCCACGCAGACATGATGGGCCTAGACCTCTAACAGGTCCCTCTCTCTACTGCCACTGGTCATCTCCATCAAGAACAATAATCGACCCCTTTGTGGGCTCCTACAGGACCTTGCCCTCAATGTGGATCAACAATGGTAGGGAATGTTCCATTCTTTTTTTTTTTTTAAATTTCTTTATTGGGGAATTAATGTTTTACATTCAACAGTAAATAAAATAGTTTGTACATGCATAATATTCCCAAGTTTCCCATATAATACAACCCCCACTAGGTCCTCTGCCATCCTTCTTGGACCTGTATTCTCCCCACCCACCCACCCCAGAGTCTTTTACTTTGGTGCGATACGCCAATTCCAGTTCAGGTTCTACTTGTGTTTTCTTTTCTGATCTTGTTTTTCAACTTCGGCCTGAGAGTGAGATCATCCCATATTCATCCTTCTGTTTCTGACTTATTTCACTTAACATGAATTTTTCAAGGTCCATCCAAGATCGGCTGAAAACGGTGAAGTCACCATTTTTTTACAGCTGAGTAGTATTCCATTGTGTATCTAGACCACAACTTGTTCAGCCACTCATCTGTTGTTGGACACCTGCGTTGCTCCCAGGTTTTGGCTATTAAAAATTGTGCTGCCAAGAACATATGCGTACACAGATCTTTTTGGATGGGTGTGTTGGGTTCCTTAGGATCTATCCCCAGGAGAGGAATTGCAGGATCATAGGGTAGGTCCATTTCTAGCCTTCTGAGAGTTCTCCAGACTGTTCTCCACAGAGGTTGGACCAACTTACATTCCCACCAGCAGTGTAGGAGGGTTCCTTTGACCCCACACCCTCTCCAGCATTTGCTGCTGTTACCTTTTCTGATGTATGACATTCTCCCAGGAGTGAAGTGGTATCTCTTTGTTGTCTTGATTTGCATTTCTCTGACAATCAGAGACTTGGAGCATTTTTTCATGTCTTTCTCGGCCTTCTGGATCTCTTCTGTAGTGAATATTCTGTCCATGTCCTTCCCCCATTTTTGGATGGGGTTATTTGTTGTCTTGTTGTTGAGTTTGGCAAGCTCTTTATATGTGTTGGTTATTAAACTCTTGTCTGATGTATGGCATGTAAAGATCTTCTCCCATTCTGTGAGGGACCTCTTGGTTTGGGTAGTGGTTTCTTTTGCTGTGAAGAAGCTTTTTAATTTGATATAGTCCCATAGGTTTATACTTGCCTTAGTCTTCTTTGTAATTGGATTCGTTTCATTGAAAATGTCTTTAAAATTTATGCGGAAAAAAGAGTTCTGCCAATATTTTCTTCTAAATATCTGATAGTTTGTGGTCTAACATCCAAGTCCTTGATCCACTTGGAATTTACTTTAGTATTTGGTGAAATACAGTGGTTCAGTTTCATTCTTCTGCATGTTTCAACCCACTGTTTCCAACACCATTTGTTGAAGAGACTCTGCTTTCCCCATGTAATAGTCTGGGCCCCTTTGTCAAAGATTAGATGTCCATAGGTGTGGGGCCTCATTTCTGGGCTCTCAATTCTATTCCACTGGTCAGTGTGTCTATTTATGTTCCAGTACCAAGCAGTTTTGATGACAATAGCCCTATAATACAATTTGAGATCTGGGAGTGTGATGCCTCCGGTTCTGTTCTTTTTTCTCAAGATTGTTTTGTCAATTCTAGGTCTTTTCTGGTTCCAGATAAACATTTGTAGCATTTTTTCTATTCTCCTAAAAAAATGTGCTTGGGATCTTGATGGGGATAGCATTAAATTTGTAGATGGCTCTGGGTAATATATTCATTTTGATGATGTTAATTCTTCCAACCCATGAACATGGAATATCTTTACACTTCTTTGTGTCTTTTTCAATTTCCTTGAGTAGTGACGCATAATTTTCAGTATACCAGTCTTTCACTTCTTTGGTTAGGTTTACTCCTAGATAGTTTATTGTTTTTGTTGCTATAATAAAAGGAATTGATTTCTGGATTTCAATTTCTTCTAACTTAGTGTTTGCATAGAGGAATGCCACTGACTTTTGAATGTTAACTTTGTAGCCTGACACCTTACTGTATTGCCTGATGACTTCCAAAAGCTTCTTGCTGGATTCCTTAGGTTTTTCTATGTATACTACCATGTCATCTGCAAATAAGGAGAGTTTGACTTCTTCTCTCCCAATCTGTATGCCTTTAATTCCTTGCTCCTGCCTGATTGCTATGGCAAGAACTTCCAACACTATGTTGAATAGTAATGGTGATAGTGGGCAGCCCTGTCTAGTACCTGATCTGAGTGGAAATGCTTCCAGTTTTTCACCATTGAGTATGATGTTGGCTGTAGGTTTTGTATATATAGACTCCACTATCTTCAGGAATTTTCCATCTATTCCCATTTTTTGTAGTGTTTTGATCATAAAGGAATGTTGTATTTTGTCAAAGGCTTTCTCTGCATCTATTGATATGACCATGTGGTTTTTGGTCTTGCTTTTGTTGATGTGGTGGATCACATTGATTGATTTACGTGTATTAAACCAACCTTGCATGCCTGGGATAAACCCCACTTGGTATGATGAAGAATCTTTTTAATATACTGCTGTATCCGGTTGGCTAGAATTTTGTTCAATATTTTCGCATCTATGTTCATCAGGGATATTGGTCTCTAGTTTTCTTTTTTGGTTGTGTCCCTGTTTGCTTTTGGTATCAGAGTGATGTTGGCTTCATAGAAGCTGGCAGGGAGTATTCCAGTGTCTTCAATCTTCTGGAAGACTTTTAAAAGTAGAGGTATTAGTTCTTCTTTGAAGGTTTTGTAGAATTTATTTGTAAAACCATCTGGTCCAGGACTTTTATTTTTGGGGAGATTTTTGATAACTGTTTCAATTTCATTAGCTATGATGGGCCTGTTCATGTTATCCACTTCCTCTTTACTTAGTTTTGGAAGTTGGTAGGTATCTAGGAAATCGTCCATTTCTTCCAGGTTCTCTAGCTTGGTGGCATATAGTTGTTCATAGAAGCCTCGCATGATATGTTGAATTTCTGCGGTGTCTGTTGTGATATCTCCTCTTTCATTTACTATCCGATTTATTTGGGTCTTCTCCCTTTTTTGTTTTGTGAGTCTGGCTAAACGTTTGTCGATTTTGTTCACTCTTTCGAAGAACTAACATTTACTTTCGTTGATCTTTTGTATGGTTTTCTTATTCTCAATGTTATTTATTTCTGCCCTAACTTTAGTGATGTCTGTTCTTCTGGTTGCTTTAGGGTTCCTTTGTTTTTCTCCTTCTAGGTCTTTAAGATGTGCAATCAGACTGTTTATTTGTGCTTTTTCTTGTTTCCTAATGTGTGCTTGTATAGTTATGAACTTCCCTCTCAGTACTGCCTTAGCTGTGTCCCAAATATTTTGATAGCTTGTGTCTTCATTTTCATGGAACTCTTGAAACATTTTTATTTCTTCCTTGATTTCCTCTTTGACCCAGAAGTTGTTAAGACGTGTACTATTGAGCTTCCACATTTTGGGATTGTTATTACTCTTTTGTTGATTGTTAAGTGTTTAATTCCACTGTGGTCTGAGAAGATGCTTGGGATGATTTCAATGCTCTTGAATTTGCTGATGCTGTCTTTGTGGACCTAACATATGGTCTATCCTTGAGAATGACCCATGTGGATTTGAGTAAAATGTGTATTCCAGTTTCTTGGGATGAATGACTCTGAAAATGTCTAATAGTTCTAGTTTATCTATCTCTTCATTTAGCTCCCTTATGTCTTTATTGATTTTCTGCCTGGATGATCTGTCAAGTTGAGAGAGTGGGGTGTTGAAGTTCCCTACTATGACTGTGTTGCTGTTAATATATTGCTGTAGATCTTCCAGTAAACGTTTGATGTGTTTAGATGGCTTCTCATTGGGTGCATAGATGTTAATAACTGTTAAGTCCTTTTGATTGACTGATCCTCTGAGCATCAAGTAGTGTCCATTCCTATCTTTTTTAATCTTACCTATTTTAAAGTCTGTCATGTCAGATATGAGAATAGCTGTTCCTTCACTTTTTTGTGGGCCATTGGCTTGTATGATAGTTTTCAATCCTTTCACTTTAAGTCTGTGTTTGTCTTGTTGAGTTAGGTGGGTTTCCTGTAGACAACATATTGTTGGGTTGTGTTTTCTGATCCATCTTCCTACTCTGTGTCTTTTAATAGGTGAATTCAGGCCATTGACATTTATTGATATCAAAGATTGAAGGTATTTTAACGCCATTCTTGTAGAGTTTTAGAGTGTTTTGATATATGTTCTATTTATGGTGGTCTGATTGTTTATAGGAGACCTTTCAGAACTTCTTTCAGGGCAGGCTTGGTGATGGTTGATTCCTTAACTGTTGCTTGTCTGAGAAGGTTTTGATGCTGCCATCTAATCTGAATGACAGTCTAGCAGGATATAGTATTCTTGGCTGAAAGCCTTTCTCATTGAGCACTGGATAGATATCTTGCCATTCTTTTCTGGCCTGTAGTGTTTGTGTGGAGAAGTCTGCTGCTAATCTTATGGGTTTTCCTCTGTAGGTGACTCTTTGTTTTTCTCTTGCAGCCTTCAGGATCCTTTCTTTATCCTTATTCCTTTCCATTCTAAGTATAATGTGTCTTGGTGTCTTTAAGTCTGGGTTAATTCTGTTTGGGACCCTCTGGGCTTCTTGAATCTTTATGTCTTTGATGTTGTCTAGACTAGAGAAGTTTTCAGCTATTATGGCCTGAAGAATGCTTTCTTCCTCTCCCTCTTTTTCTTCCTCTGGTAAGCCAATAATGCATATATTCTTTCTTTTGAAGTCATCCCATAGGTCTATGTTGTTGTTTTCAGTCTCTCTTAATCTCTTTTTGAGATCTCTTACTTCTTTTTTAGTTGTCTCTAATTCGTCCTTGATCTTGCTAATTCTGTCTTCAGCCTCATTGATTCTATTCTCTCTGCCCTATACTGTTTTCTGGAGTTCATCTATTTTGTTTCCCTGTTCTGATACTGTTTTAGCTTGTTCAGCTAGTTGTTTTCTTAGCTCAGCTATTTCAGCTTTCAGTTCTCTAATAACCTTGAGATAATTAGTGTTTTCTTCCAGAGTCTCATTTGTTGTTCCTGTATTTCTGATTACAATTCTTTCAAACTCTTTACTCACTCCTGTGATTATTTCCTTAGCTATTGTTTGGATGTTGAACTCGTTATTTTGTGCTTCACCCTTTGGGAGGCTTTTAGGTGGACTCTTATCCTGGTTCATTTCTCCAATATTTCTTATTTTGGTTTAACCATTATATATATATATATTTTAATATTTATTTTATTTATTTATTCCCTTTTGTTGCCCTTGTTGTTTTATTGTTATAGTTATTATTGTTGTTGTCATTGTTGGATAGGATAGAGAGAAATGGAATGAGGAGGGGAAGACAGAGAGGAGGAGAGAAAGATAGACACCTGCAGACCTGCTTCACCGCTTGTGAAGCGACTCCCCTGCAGGTGGGGAGCCGGGGTTCGAACTGGGATCCTTATGCTGGTCCTTGTGCTTTGCGCCACCTGCGCTTAACCCGCTGCGCTACAGCCCGACTCCCAACCATTTTATATATTACGTTATGAGTTCCCTCTCTCAGTACTTTTCAAATTACTGACCACTATTGCCTGGATTGACTTGTGTCTAAGTAAGTTAAAGGGTTCACAGTGGTGGAAGTTGACAGTTGTTTCAATAGTATTTTAATCCCTGAGTTGGAACTCTGTGGCTTAAAAGCCTCTTTTGTTCTTTTTCTCCCCTGTAGGCTATGGGAACCTGAGGGCTTTTAAACTATCAATAGGCTTCTTAGCTTAATCACTGACTCCTGACCAAGAGATAAAGCAGGGTGTGGCAGAGATAATCCAGTGGTTATGCAAAGAGACTTTCACAGCCCCACCGCTATGCCACCAAGGTATATGTCTTCTCCTGAGCTTCCTGGTTAGATTTTTGTCCCCTGGCGTCCCTCCCTCTTGCTGCTCCAGATTCTGAGGCAGTAGCAATGGAGACTCAGAGTTGCACTTGGTGAGTCTCCGGGGCGTCCTCTCCTCCCCTCAGCTGTCTCCTTGTTGGTGGAACAGACTGGAGGTGGTGTCTCAACTGATAAACCACCTGACTGTTACCAGCCACTTAATCCCTCCCTAGGCTCTTCTCTGTCACCAGCCACATGTGTTTGCACTTACCGGTGATTTGATGGGTTCCTGTCTTGTTTCGGTCCCGGGTGGTCTCCTTTGGTATTCCTAGTTGATCCGGGAGAGGAGAGGAGAGGAGAGGAGAGAAGGAGATCTGCTGCTGCTCGTAGCCCCGCCTCCAGAAGTCTCCCCGGGAATGTCCCATTCTCTGAAGAACAACATATGTTACCCTACCACCTGAGGAAGATGGGTGCTGAAATTGAGGCAGCTTGGAATGTTCTTAGCAGTGACCACAGAATGTGAGCTCAGATTTACAGGGATGCA
Organism: Erinaceus europaeus; assembly: GCF_950295315.1. Lineage (NCBI taxonomy): Eukaryota > Metazoa > Chordata > Mammalia > Eulipotyphla > Erinaceidae > Erinaceus > Erinaceus europaeus. The sequence continues at coordinate 1,977,279 of NC_080172.1, read as the reverse complement.
GAGGTTACACAGGCTCCTGTGCTGAATATGGGCCCCAGGTCAAACCAGTGGGGTTTACAGATGACAATATTTTTATACTTTTCTCAGATTTGGGAGCTACTCTCTTCCCAAATGTTACAGGAGTGATTATATTTGTCCTGGGGATTTAGGACTTTTTTTTTCCCCTCAGATTTACCATCAATATTGTTGCTGAAATTTTGCAAGGTAATGTTTTTCTGTTCCTGTCTTTGAATACCCACTATGTGTTGCTCAAAGGCTATAGAAATAGCAAACTTCAGTTTCAAATGAGGCCTTTCAGTTACTGACTAAGAGGGCAAAGGAACTTGAGAGCTGTCAGAAACAGTAAGAATAGAAGTTGTAACACAGAGGTGGGGGCCAGGGAAGTGGTTCATCGGGCATGACATGACACTTGCTTTCACACACTCTGCCCCAGGTTCCACCCCCAGCACCACATGGGGGCACCCAGGAACGGCCAAGTTAGTGGAGTGGCACTTCCATGTCTCCCTCTCTTCCTTCTTACCACTCTCTTTCCTTCTGTCTGTCTCTTCTCTCTTTCTCTTTCTTCCATCCTCTCTGTCTGTCCCTCCAAAAATACAGAGTAGGAAGGAGACCAGGCAAATGGCTGAGTGGTGCCACACATGCGCAATGCACAGGGTTCACTCCCCAGAATCATATGGAAGAAAAATGTTCTGTGGTCTTGAGGTAAGTAAAGCCTAAAAGACTAGAAATTTGACTACGCAAAGCTTCAAAAGGCTCACTGTAAAATATATCACTGATAGCATTACAAATTAACTGGCTAAAACAATTCACAGCATAGATACACATGAAAAATGTCTTGTCAGCCTTAATATATAAAATGACCCTACACATCTATAAGCAAATAAGGACAGTTAGTAGACACATAAAGCAGTTTACACACACACACACACACACACACACACACACACACACACACACACACACACAGAATAAATGATCAACATTAAAATTTGCCTAGGGGCCAGGCTGTGGCACCCCCCATCAGCGCCCTAGCCCCCACCTGCCAAGGGGAGGCTTCATGAGTGGTGAAGCAGTGTTGCAAGCGTCTCTCTCCCTTCCCCATTCTCCACTTCTCTGTCTCTGTAGAAGTACATGTATAAACAAACCTTACATAAACAAAATATGCCTCACCTTGACTTCCTTCAAAAGTGCAAATCAGAATGGTGAGTTTTTCAGCTACGGTTTGGCGGAGGTTGAATATGCCTTATGTCGCATCTTGCAGGAAAGCCACCTTTCCAGAGGATATAAGTCAATATATGACATGCACATCCTTTAAAGGCAAATCTAATTTGGGGGGCTAGGCGGGCTAGGCACACGTAGAACTAAGCACAAGGACCCCTTGCAAGGATCCGGATTCGAGTCCTTGGCTCCCCACCTGCAGGAGGGAGGCTTCGTGAATGGTGAAGCAGGTCTGCAGGGGTCTCTCTCTCTCTCTCTCTCTCTCCTTTCTCAGTTTCTCTCTGTCCTGTGCAATAAAATGGGGCTGGGGGGGTCGCCAGAAGCAGTGGATTCCTAGTGCTGGCACTGAGCCCCAGCAATAGCCCTGCAGGCAGAAACAAACAAACAAATAAACACCACAAGTGTCCAAATACTGGTGTGTGAACTTTCTGTGGGGGTAGAATCGCTGGGCTATAAATAGATGGTCTGTGGTTTATCATTGTTTATTTATGTGTATGTGTCTATGTGCATATGTCTATGTGTATGTGTCTATGTGTATGTGTCTAGGCGTATGTGTCTAGGTGTATGTGTCTAGGCGTATGTGTCTATGTGTATATGTCTATGTGTATGTGTCTATGTGTATGTGTCTATGTGTATGTGTCTATGTGTATGTGTCTAGGCGTATGTGTCTAGGCATATGTGTCTAGGCGTATGTGTCTAGGCCTATGTGTCTAGGCCTATGTGTCTAGGCCTATGTGTCTAGGCGTATGTGTCTAGGCGTATGTGTCTAGGCGTATGTGTCTAGGCCTATGTGTCTAGGCCTATGTGTCTAGGCCTATGTGTCTAGGCGTATGTGTCTAGGCGTATGTGTCTAGGCGTATGTGTCTAGGCGTATGTGTCTAGGCGTATGTGTCTAGGCGTATGTGTCTATGTGTATGTGTCTAGGCGTATGTGTCTAGGCGTATGTGTCTAGGCGTATGTGTCTAGGCGTATGTGTCTAGGCCTATGTGTCTAGGCCTATGTGTCTAGGCCTATGTGTCTAGGCGTATGTGTCTAGGCGTATGTGTCTAGGCGTATGTGTCTAGGCGTATGTGTCTAGGCCTATGTGTCTAGGCCTATGTGTCTAGGCGTATGTGTCTAGGCGTATGTGTCTAGGCGTATGTGTCTAGGCGTATGTGTCTAGGCGTATGTGTCTAGGCCTATGTGTCTAGGCGTATGTGTCTAGGCGTATGTGTCTAGGCCTATGTGTCTAGGCGTATGTGTCTAGGCGTATGTGTCTAGGCCTATGTGTCTAGGCGTATGTGTCTAGGCGTATGTGTCTAGGCCTATGTGTCTAGGCGTATGTGTCTAGGCGTATGTGTCTAGGCGTATGTGTCTAGGCCTATGTGTCTAGGCCTATGTGTCTAGGCCTATGTGTCTAGGCCTATGTGTCTAGGCCTATGTGTCTAGGCCTATGTGTCTAGGCGTATGTGTCTAGCCCTATGTGTCTAGGCCTATGTGTCTAGGCCTATGTGTCTAGGCGTATGTGTCTAGGCCTATGTGTCTAGGCCTATGTGTCTAGGCGTATGTGTCTAGGCCTATGTGTCTAGGCCTATGTGTCTAGGCCTATGTGTCTAGGCCTATGTGTCTAGGCGTATGTGTCTAGGCGTATGTGTCTAGGCCTATGTGTCTAGGCCTATGTGTCTAGGCCTATGTGTCTAGGCCTATGTGTCTAGGCGTATGTGTCTAGGCGTATGTGTCTAGGCGTATGTGTCTATGCGTATGTGTCTAGGCGTATGTGTCTAGGCGTATGTGTCTATGTGTATGTGTCTAGGCGTATGTGTCTATGTGTATGTGTCTAGGCGTATGTGTCTAGGCGTATGTGTCTAGGCCTATGTGTCTAGGCCTATGTGTCTAGGCCTATGTGTCTAGGCGTATGTGTCTAGGCCTATGTGTCTAGGCGTATGTGTCTAGGCGTATGTGTCTAGGCGTATGTGTCTAGGCGTATGTGTCTAGGCGTATGTGTCTAGGCGTATGTGTCTAGGCCTATGTGTCTAGGCCTATGTGTCTAGGCCTATGTGTCTAGGCCTATGTGTCTAGGCCTATGTGTCTAGGCGTATGTGTCTAGCCCTATGTGTCTAGGCCTATGTGTCTAGGCCTATGTGTCTAGGCGTATGTGTCTAGGCCTATGTGTCTAGGCCTATGTGTCTAGGCGTATGTGTCTAGGCGTATGTGTCTAGGCGTATGTGTCTAGGCCTATGTGTCTAGGCCTATGTGTCTAGGCCTATGTGTCTAGGCGTATGTGTCTAGGCCTATGTGTCTAGGCGTATGTGTCTAGGCCTATGTGTCTAGGCCTATGTGTCTAGGCCTATGTGTCTAGGCGTATGTGTCTAGGCCTATGTGTCTAGGCCTATGTGTCTAGGCCTATGTGTCTAGGCGTATGTGTCTAGGCGTATGTGTCTAGGCGTATGTGTCTAGGCCTATGTGTCTAGGCCTATGTGTCTAGGCCTATGTGTCTAGGCGTATGTGTCTAGGCCTATGTGTCTAGGCCTATGTGTCTAGGCCTATGTGTCTAGGCCTATGTGTCTAGGCCTATGTGTCTAGGCGTATGTGTCTAGGCGTATGTGTCTAGGCGTATGTGTCTAGGCCTATGTGTCTAGGCCTATGTGTCTAGGCGTATGTGTCTAGGCGTATGTGTCTAGGCGTATGTGTCTAGGCGTATGTGTCTAGGCGTATGTGTCTAGGCCTATGTGTCTAGGCGTATGTGTCTAGGCGTATGTGTCTAGGCGTATGTGTCTAGGCCTATGTGTCTAGGCGTATGTGTCTAGGCGTATGTGTCTAGGCCTATGTGTCTAGGCGTATGTGTCTAGGCGTATGTGTCTAGGCCTATGTGTCTAGGCGTATGTGTCTAGGCGTATGTGTCTAGGCGTATGTGTCTAGGCCTATGTGTCTAGGCCTATGTGTCTAGGCCTATGTGTCTAGGCCTATGTGTCTAGGCCTATGTGTCTAGGCCTATGTGTCTAGGCGTATGTGTCTAGCCCTATGTGTCTAGGCCTATGTGTCTAGGCCTATGTGTCTAGGCGTATGTGTCTAGGCCTATGTGTCTAGGCCTATGTGTCTAGGCGTATGTGTCTAGGCCTATGTGTCTAGGCCTATGTGTCTAGGCGTATGTGTCTAGGCCTATGTGTCTAGGCGTATGTGTCTAGGCGTATGTGTCTAGGCGTATGTGTCTAGGCCTATGTGTCTAGGCCTATGTGTCTAGGCCTATGTGTCTAGGCGTATGTGTCTAGGCGTATGTGTCTAGGCGTATGTGTCTATGCGTATGTGTCTAGGCGTATGTGTCTAGGCGTATGTGTCTATGTGTATGTGTCTAGGCGTATGTGTCTATGTGTATGTGTCTAGGCGTATGTGTCTAGGCGTATGTGTCTAGGCCTATGTGTCTAGGCCTATGTGTCTAGGCGTATGTGTCTAGGCGTATGTGTCTAGGCCTATGTGTCTAGGCGTATGTGTCTAGGCGTATGTGTCTAGGCGTATGTGTCTAGGCGTATGTGTCTAGGCGTATGTGTCTAGGCGTATGTGTCTAGGCCTATGTGTCTAGGCCTATGTGTCTAGGCCTATGTGTCTAGGCCTATGTGTCTAGGCGTATGTGTCTAGCCCTATGTGTCTAGGCCTATGTGTCTAGGCCTATGTGTCTAGGCGTATGTGTCTAGGCCTATGTGTCTAGGCCTATGTGTCTAGGCCTATGTGTCTAGGCGTATGTGTCTAGGCGTATGTGTCTAGGCCTATGTGTCTAGGCCTATGTGTCTAGGCCTATGTGTCTAGGCGTATGTGTCTAGGCCTATGTGTCTAGGCCTATGTGTCTAGGCGTATGTGTCTAGGCCTATGTGTCTAGGCCTATGTGTCTAGGCCTATGTGTCTAGGCGTATGTGTCTAGGCCTATGTGTCTAGGCCTATGTGTCTAGGCGTATGTGTCTAGGCGTATGTGTCTAGGCGTATGTGTCTAGGCGTATGTGTCTAGGCCTATGTGTCTAGGCCTATGTGTCTAGGCCTATGTGTCTAGGCGTATGTGTCTAGGCCTATGTGTCTAGGCCTATGTGTCTAGGCCTATGTGTCTAGGCCTATGTGTCTAGGCGTATGTGTCTAGGCGTATGTGTCTAGGCGTATGTGTCTAGGCGTATGTGTCTAGGCGTATGTGTCTAGGCGTATGTGTCTAGGCCTATGTGTCTAGGCCTATGTGTCTAGGCCTATGTGTCTAGGCCTATGTGTCTAGGCCTATGTGTCTAGCCCTATGTGTCTAGGCCTATGTGTCTAGGCCTATGTGTCTAGGCGTATGTGTCTAGGCGTATGTGTCTAGGCATATGTGTCTAGGCGTATGTGTCTAGGCGTATGTGTCTAGGTCTATGTGTCTAGGTCTATGTGTC